>NC_056735.1:1475893810-1475931310 GCF_019279795.1 Protopterus annectens
AGAGAGTATAGTGAGCTATAAGTGAGAAGCGATCAGGCTGTATTTGTGCAGAGGAATGAACAACACACCATTACAGCTGCAATCTGCAAAGAAACAAGTAAATAAAGGAGATAAAATGCATTATTCAATGCAAGTCATAGCCATAAAAACAAAAAAAGTAAGGTGGAACTGCAGAGAGGGAACGAATACTTGTCTAGTCAAATGTGGAGTCAATTTCTCCACTGTTAAGATGGCAAAGCTACACGGACTGAGACTGTCCTTTCTGAATCAGGGATGGTAACCATAGATTTTCCTTCAGCCAAAAGTACACTAAACAATAAATTATGCACTGTTTTCCTTTTACTTTACTGACAACAGAATATCTTTGTCAAGTGCAAGCTAACATGCCAGTTAGCAACAGTTGTAAGAGGAGTTTGGTGCTAGAATGCACACTTGGCTGGGTGAGGGCAGTGCAACTGCAGTCAACTGCTTAAGTGTGTTCCAAAATAATTACTGAGGAAGCACAAAGCAGTACAGAATGTGTGTAGTTGTGGCTATTAAACATAACAATGTAACAATAAGCACATAGCACATTGATAGTAGTAAGCAGGATGTGAACAATTTAACAATAAAACAAGTTAATTAGCAACCCACACATAACAAGGTTTTAACATTTAAAATGTCACAAAAGTACAAATTTTCAATTCTGAAAATTCTGGATACACCACGGAAGATGAAGAGTAAATAGAATGCATACGGACTGTAAAATGAACATGTTTAATGATATTTTTCTGAGTTTTCAGTAAGGTATCAGTAGCTTGGACATTGGTAATATGTAGAAAATAGACTCACCAGTAAAAGAAAGTTTTACAATTCGAAGGCTAAGACAGCCACATCTTCTCTCCATTCATGCCAAATGTGTTAGAGAGTGAATGCTTCTGAAACTCTTTAGAAAGTCAGCAAAGCTTACTCCACAGTGTATTCTGTTCAACGCCAGAAGGTTGTGAATTACAGTCCCATCCCACCACTGGATTTATACTTCATAATGCAGCTCATCTGCACTCTGCTCTGCTGGCCTCTGACAAGAAGATTCGCAAAGATTCTGTTTTCCTGTTGTTACAGATACTCAGGTGACTATATGCTGGTGTTTGGAAAGAAAACGGTATTTACATAAACATTTGAATGTAAGATTGTGTGGCAAGAGGTAAACACAGTAACCACAGAAACTCAGAGCAGCTTACAGAAATATAGAACATCCTACATAAAGTTGTAAAGATATCTAAATTCATGAGCTTACAACTTTCTATAATGCTTACAAAATGTATGAGTACATATATTTACATTATAAACAGTGTGATATTACATTAGTTATTTCCACATTCAGTCTAACAATGATCATTACTCTAGAAGTAAACCTTAACCCATTCATTCCAGCATGTATAAAATACCTGATCATTCTTAAAAAAATTATTTCACAGAACTAGAAGTTTAATTAATTCAATAGTCAATATAACTTTTAATAATATGATATACAACAGAAAAAAGGTGCAATACTTAGGTTTTAGAAGATTTTCTAGCCATAAAAACAAGCATAGATTAAATTGAATATAGAAGTTATTTACTTATCAAATGTTTCATGTCAGACTTATCTCAGATGATTTCTTTATTTACATGAAAAAATTACAATGGAAGATTTAAAAAATATATCTTATTATCAAATCACCAAATCACAGCTACAATGACTGTACCTGGAGAAGAATTTTGTACACAATTCCTGATATACAAAGACATATGTCAGTGCTATATGGACAAAATTTCTTATATAACTGCATATATAACTGTTGTCACAAATAAAAATAAATAAAATCAAGTTTCACGAGACCAAACAACATACTTAATGAATTCTTATACAGAATTAGCTGAAAACTTATCACAATTTATATCAATTATATTAAACAGAATGTGTGTATGCATCCCTGATCTATGGCAATTGGCTGTAATGATAGAAATTCACAAAGGGGGGCAAAACAGACCCAAACAATTGTAGACACTTTAGCCTGACCAGTATTCTATGTAAAATCATGTTGAGAAACATAATGAAGCATATTCAGAATGACAGAGTTGACTCACTTCTGTTAGATGTGGTGCAATGTGGGTTTGTTAAAGGCAGAGCTTTCCTTCTGAATATTATATCATTCATAGGTTCATAGGTTCATAGGAGGTCACTAGGCTATCAGCCCTAGAGCTCTTACAATCCTAGCCATGTTAATGCCGACTTGCCCCAGTTGCCCTTGGTTAGATGGACATAATTTGCAGAGTGAGTCTATGATGTTAATCATGAGTAGACCCAATTGTCCTTGTTTGGGGGACGTAATTTGCAAGGTGAGTCTATTATTAATACTGACTATCGCTGTCTATGAGGGACATGGTTGCCACCCCCGGGATGAATCTGCAGGCTCCCATCCATTTGTCTTGGCTGAATAGGGTCAGTGAGGAGCTCTGCTTCGTGTGAATTGGAAGTTTATTCTAGAGGAGCTGCAATCTCTGGGAGATATATCTGTCTCTCCAGCATGTTCTGTTAATGTCAGAGACTAGGTTAAGATCCCTAGAGTGAGTGACGCTTGTGCCATTTGACATGCGGATGTGCAGCATTTCCTTCAGGGCAGGTTCAGAGACTACCCTGTAGACCAGGCACAAGTCGCCTCTCAGCAGCCTATATGATACAAAGTACAGTGACAGGGCTTTCAGTCTCTCCATGTAAGTCATGGTTTGGAGGCCCTGTATTTTCTTGGTGAGAAGCCTCTGTGGTCTCTCCAGCTGCTACAGATGTCTAGTGAGGTACATGCAGAAGGGAGCATTGTACTCTATTAATGGTCTGATGAAGGATGAGTATAGTGGAGCTATAACATCCTTAGACCTGGATGAGATGCCCTTACTTATGAGATGCACAAAGTAGAAAGCTTTCCTTACTACTGTGGAAACTTGTGGGTTGAAGTTTAGAGTGCTACCTGCCTGTGCTTCCAGATGCCGTACCACTGGGTTTGAACTTAGGGGCTGCCATCAGTGGTGTAATTAGCGGGGAATTCCATTATAAACAGTAAGCGTAATTAGCAGGGAATTCCATTATAAACAGTAAGTGTAATTAGCTGGGAATTCTATTAAAAAGTAACAACAGTACCTGATGAAGGAGTCCCTGCTGCTTATGTTGGCCTTGCTAAGGCATTCAACACTATTCCACAAAAGGAAATAACTGACAAATGAAGGCATCGAATATCAATCCATGCACTGATTAAGTATCCTGGCATAAAAAGTCTCTTCCAATAGTAGTTAGCAATGGTGTCCTGCAGGGCTTTGTACTGGTACCACTTCTTTTCAAATTGGGCTTTACAGATATAAAACTGGGAGTGGGTTCTGGGTAAACAAATATACTGATGATTACATATTTACTTCAATAAAATATCAACAATTATGTTGATCATGCACTCTGGGAAAGGCACAGAACAACTGCAATCAACTATAAAACAATGTACTGGTCCAAATCCGCACTGAGTTGAACAGTGAAGCTAAATATCTTCTTTCTTGAAATTAGTATTTATAAATGATAGCATTCAGATTCTACAGTCCTTCATCAGGCTATTAAAAAGTTGTTGCATCTGTGACTTTCACACACATATATAATACCTTAACTGACTTCATTAAATAAAAGTTGACTTGATTAAACCTAGTTAAAGTGGCACTCAAAATTAAAATATAAAAAAATGGTGGTTTCATAAAATATAAAGAGTACAATAAAATAAATATATATGGTACATATTCTAGAAAATTCTGAAATTTTGTTTTTCCGGTATTTCTTAAATGAGGCTTTAATGAAATAAACAAAATCCAGACTAACTTCACCCCACTGCACCATCTTACTAATGTGTGCTTACTCTAATCCTAACCTTGCACTTTACATTTGAAAAACCCTCCCCATAACACCATCACTATACAAGGCAGCTCAGATAAAGACATACCATACACACATGTGTGCACACACACACACACACACACACACACACACACACACACACACACACACACACACACACACACACACACACACAGCTAAATCTATTCCATTGCTTACCCCTTACTCTAACCCTAATATGATTAAATTCACACATTCCCACTCCCCTAATGCCAAAACCTTCAGCATATCTGAAAGTTTTGGCTTTAATTTCCCAAACCTACACTTTCCTTACCCACACACATTCAACGTTACATTCACCTGAAATACTAAAATTTCAGCGAATGAAACACTGAACCACATTGCACAGTCAATCAATGGAATGAATGACACCCATATTAACCTTTCAGTAGATTTGAAAACTATTACATCACTCTTGTAATGTAAACGGCTACCAGTTAGATTTAGGGCTGCTTTACTATTTAATATGCTTACATATGATATAAACTTCTCAACCAAGAATATCCCCCCCCCTCCTGTTCAATAAATTGTGTCTAAAATCTTCAAGTACTCTCTTTGAAACTTTAGTTTTCTTCTTCTTTCCAGACCTTCCTTTAATGTTGCAGTCTGTAAGAGCTCCTTCTCCAAATTTGCTCCAGTCCTGCTGGAACTCTCTACCTGAACTCATCATGTTGGCAGATATCATTGCTTCATTGAAGAAGTCAATGCATTCCCACTTGAGCAAAATATATGTACTTGCTTCAGAGATACAGGTTAATATATTTTATCCCACCCTGAACTACCCCTTTCCTGTATACTTTTATTCCACTCATCATCAACCTTGTGTATCCCTTCCCCTTATTGCTAGGTCATTCCTCGGACCAGTGTACTCACCTACTTACCTGGTTAATAAACACTAAATAATTACACACACACACACACACACACACACACACACACACACACATACACACACATGAACATATATATATATATATATATATATATATATATATATATATATATATATATGGATCCCTATCACATGGTCGATAGGCCATATGATCGCCTTTCATTTGGTCGACAGTTCATTTGGTCGACAAGCAGTTTTATGTGGTGCCCCCCCCCCCCCCCCCAACTATATATATCAACTCCAGGGTTGCACAACATTGGGGAGGGGGGAAAATCTGCCTGTCAACCAAATGAATTGTCAACCAACTGAAAGTCGATCAAATGGCTTGTCGACCATCTCAGGTAGACCCATATATATATATATATATATATATATATATATATGTGTGTGTGTGTGTGTGTGTGTGTGGGAGAGTATTCCATTTCTAAATTCTGAGTACTGTAATTGTCATATTTGGAAGTGCAAGGCTAAAACTTCAAATATGGTAATACGTACTAAGTCTGAGATTGTGGTATATCTGAATATTCCTCTAGTATATGTAAGCAACAGGGGTGTAGGGATCACAGAAAGAACAGTTGTGTACACTTACCATAAATGTAGATGTTCAAGTGTATTCACTGTTGCAGTCATTACATTTGGGTTATCTGCTTGCAGGTAGCCCTCAGTCGACCTGATTATCAAAGTCTTGGGTCCTGTGTCGGTTGCTGTCTCATCTTCCATAACATCAGGTAGTCAGGGGTATAAAGCATACAGCTGACGCCATTACATCAGTTTTTCTTGCCCCAGATGTCAGGTGCCCCCATAAAGGGAAGCAATTATATACAAGGTTACACCTCCAACAAAAAGCAAATACACCAGAAAGCTTTAAGCATAGTAAACAAGAATAGAGGTATAGTCAATAGAAATCAGGGGTTGGAGGGAGGGTAACTAAGACTGCAACAGTGAATACACTTCAACATCTACATTTATGGTAAGTGTACACAACTGTACTATGTTCTTCGTGTTTCACTGTTGCAGTCATTACATTTGGGTAGATTCCCAAAGCTAAGGAAGGGAGGAGGCAATTAGATAGCATTAAGACCAGCTATAAGGCCATGCAAGACTGCATTGGCAAAAGCAGCTCTGGAATTTGAAAAAATTGGCAAGTGTTAATGCTTGGTGAAGGTATGTACAGAACTCCAGGTAGCAGCTTCTAGGATGTCCCTGGTAGGGACACCTCTGAGAAAGGCTGTAGAGGTAGATGCAGCCCTGGTGGAATGTGGTCTTATCCCCTGTGGGGTAGGTTTTCCATGGTGATAATATCAGAAATGAATGCAGTGGCCTATCCACGTAGAAATGGTTTGCTTTGAAATGGCCTTCCCCTCTGCCCCTGCAGCAAATGCGACCAGCAGCTGTTCAGATTTCCTGAGAGGCTTAGTCCTGTCCAAGCAAAATCTAAGTTGTCTGTGCACGTCCAAGGAGTGCAGTATTTGTTCCCCTTTGTTCTGTGGATTAGAAAAGAAGGTTAGCAAATGAATAGACTGATTAAGGGCCACACTGGAAACCACCCTGGGCATAAAGGAGGGATTGATCCTGAGGAACACCCTGTCAGCATGAAAGATGATGAAAGGCTCCACTGCCATGAGGGCCTGTAATTCAGACACCCTTCTTGCTGAAGTGATGGCTAGAAGGAAGGCTGTTTTCCAAGAAAGGAATTTCAACTCTGCATTTGCAGCTGGCTCAAAGGGAGGTAGAGTGAGCTTTTCCAATATGAAGTTAAGGTCCAAGGCTGGAGTAGGGGCTCTCCTGTGTGGTCTTAAGTTTTTGGCCCCTCTGCGGAATTGCTTCAGAGTGGATGAGAGAAGAGGGGTGGTTCTGTATTGTAATGAGCTGAAATGGCTGAGGCATGAATTTTGATGGAGGAAAAGAACAGGCCCTTGTGAAGCATCTCAGTTAAGTATTGAATAATCTGAGGTAAATTGGGTGCGGCTGTGCCCATCCCCTGAGTTTGGTTCCAGGAACAGAATCTTTTCCATTTTTCAGCATAAGATTTTCTAGTACTAGGCCTCCTTGCCTCCAGAATGACATCCATCACTTGCTTACTGAGGAATGGTAATGGAGAGATCATGTAATTAGCCAGGCTGCAAGGTTCAGGGTTTGAAGCTGTGGGTGTAGAATCTGGGACTCCTGCTGGGACAGCAGGGCAGGGGTCTGGGGCAGGTGCCATGGTTCCAGAAGTGACACACTGCACAGGAGGGGGTACCAGTGTTGGCGTGGCCAGTCTGGTGCAATAAGTATTGCCCTTGGTTTGTCCTGTTTGATCTTTAGTAGCACTTTGGAGAGGAGAGGCAAAGGGGGAAAGGCATAAACTGATAGGTTTTTCCAGGTGAAGGACAGGGCATCCACTTCCCAAGCTTGTCTGTGGGGAGTCGTTGTGCAGAATTTGTCCAATTGATAGTTCTGAGGGGAGGCAAACAGGTCTATCTCTGGGATCCCCCATTTGTATCTCAAAATGTTGAATATCTTTGGTTCCAGTTTCCACTCGTGTGGGTCCATGAGATTTCTGCTTAGGTCGTCTGCCAGTATATTTAGCTTGCCTGGCAGGAATTGAGCTTGTAGGTGCACTTAGTAGCTCAAGGCTGTGTTCCACAGAATCATGGCTAGTCTGCATTGAGGGTATGAGTGGGTTCCCCCCTGCTTGTTTATGTACCACTTAACAGTGGTGTTTTCTGTCTTTACCAATAATTGTCCTGGAAGAATGTGGTCCTTGAAGGCTGTCAGAGCATTCTGTACAGCTAACATTTATTTTTGATTGATATGCAAGTGCATTTGACTCGGATTCCATTTGCCCTGAATGCACTGCCCTGCCAAGTGAGCCCCCCATGCATAGTCTGATGCGTCTGTTGTTAGGGTTAGGGCGGCAGGGGGTAGAGTAAATGGCAGTCCCTTGTTGTGGTGGCAGACCTCTACCCACCAAAGGAACTCTGTCTTTAAGCAAGGGATGATAGGAATCATTGATTCTAGGTCCTGAGAATGTTGACACCATAGGCTTTTTAGATACCATTGTAGTTTCCTCATATGCAGTCTTGCATATGGAATTAGTAGAATGCAAGAGGCCATGAACCCCAGGGCTTGCAGTATTTTCCTTGCAGATAGCGGGGTCTTTGTGGCCAGTAGTTTGAAGTAGGCTGTCAAATGAACTTGTTTCTCTGGCGTGAGGTAGGCCATCTGGGAAGTTGTATTCAAGCTTGCTCCCAGGAATACAATTTGTTGGCAGGGCACTAGATGTGATTCCTTTTCGTTTATGGTGTACCCCAGAGAAGTTAGTAAGTTCTTTACAAATGCCAGATGATTTAATAGTATGTCCTGGCTTTCTGCCTGAATTAGACAATCGTCCAGGTATGGGTAATTTTGAATATTTCTTTGTCTGTAAAATGTAATGACTAGAGCTAGGCACTTTGTAAATACCCTGGGCACAGTAGATAAGCCAAAGGGCAGTGCAGAGAACTGATAGTGCATGTAGCCTGCTCTGAAGCATAGGTATCTTCTGCAAAATTCCCTTATTGGGATGTGCAGGTAGGCTTCATTTAAATCCAGTGTTGCCAACCAGACATTTTTGCCTAGCATGGGAAGCAGCTGATGAAGAGATAGCATTTTGAATTTTGGGATTACCAAGAAAGTGTTTAGGATAGGCAGGTCCAGGATAGGACACCAGGAATTGTCTTTTCTGGATACCAGGAAAAGTCTTGAGTAAAAACATTGCCCCCATTCCTCTTCTGGGACAGGTTGAATAGCCCTGATGCTTAGAAGAGAGAGAAACTGCTTTTGAGCCTCTGCCCACTGATTTGGGGGTAGGTCTGGCCAACCATTTGGGGTTGGTAAGGAGTGGAAGTGGAATCTGTATCCTTGGGAAACTATATTTAAAACCCATTTGTTTTGGGTAATGAATTAGGCGATATTTTCCCCTAAAGGAACAGTCAGTTGAGCAGTGCTTGGAAGGTTTAAAGTTAAGTCATTGTGACAGTTTACCAAAAGGGGGGTGTCTTACTACTCCCAGCTTTAGAAATGGGAGCCCCCCACGGCTTAGGCCTGTGAGTACCTTGAGACTGAAGCCTGGGTGGTCTGCTGGTTCTGGGTTTGGACTGAGAAGGCCTGGAAGAGGCAGGAAAGGACCATTTCTTAGAAGGCCAGTGCCTACTAAATCTGGGAGGCTGTACTTGCAGGAAATCTTTAACAGTTTGCATAGCTTTAGCTTTTTCCTCCATCTTTTTAAGTACTTCTTCTGCTTTGTTGCCATCAAGCAGTCTTGGTTTAAGGGAGCATCCAGTAATTTAGCTTTAACATGATCTGGCAAAGATTGCTCCTTAAGCCAAGCATGCCTTCTAATTACAGACCCAGTGACAGCAGCCCTGCAAGATGCCTCTAATGAATCAAAACCACATTGCAAAGTATGTTTTCCAACTTGTTCAGCAGAATGCATTAAAGCCTGTAAGTCTTTATTTTCAGCACAGTCAGGAATCAACATAATTTTCTGTTTAAGCAATCCAATAATATGATGCTGATACTTTAACATATGAAACTGGCAGTTTAAGGCCCTAATGGCCAAAGCTGCAGAAGTGTATACCTTTTTGCCCCATCTGTCCAGGGCCCTGGAATCTCTATCAGAGGGGGTAGTGTTTTTGGCAGTAGTAGCCTTAATGCTTTTGGGTCCCTGTGAAATGGTCTCAGGATCCACAGTAGGATTCTTAAAGAGGAACTTCTGAAAGTCAGGTACTCTGCAATACCTGTCAAGGTTTCTGGGAGCTGAAGGTAAAGTGTCAGGGGCCAGGCTAGATTCCAAGAAGGCATCATCTACAATGTCCACTACAGGAGGGATAGATAAAGGCCTGCATTGAGGTAGGAATAAGAATTCCCTTAAGCCTTTTTTTGGAGTCAGAGTAATCCTGGCTTTCCCAGTGGAAATGCCCCCTAACAGTATGCAAAATTTCACCAAAAGAGAAATCCTCTGGAGGGGAAGCAGAGGGAATGGAGTCCTCGGCATCAGAATCCTCATAGGTAGATAAGGGCAACTCCTGGTCATCAGAGAAAACAGAAATTTCAGAATCCTGATCAGAAGAATCAGAAGGAAAATCAGTCCTAGGTCTCTTATAGAGGGAGAAGGGTGGCTTCCCCTGATTAGAGTAATAAGATCTTCAGCCATTCTCATCATTTGTTTTTTTAGGCATGGGGGCCTGACCACGCAGTCTGGGCATTGGTTTTCTAGGCATGGATCTAGTTTTAGGCCTTGAAGAAGAAGATGGCATTGGTTTAATATGCAAGTCAGTAGGCCTGAATACACCCTCAGAAGCCGGTGCCTGCACAGCGGCTCCGGACCCATCCAAGGTAGAGACATCTGCAGGTTCCACAGTTGAAGAAGCATCTCATGGCATACCAGACTCTGAATGAGTCTCAGTAGAGGCCTGCGAATCTGAAGTAGTGGATATCAGGGGTTGCAAAAATGCCTCACTGAGTACTGGCAAACTGGCGACTTTGTTAGGAGAAGTGTTGTCGGCAGCTTTGGACCTATGCGGTCTGTCTCTGTCTTTATCTTTGCATTTTTTTAAGAATGTCGGTAGTTGGATGGCTTACCAAAGCCATTTCTGGATAATTGAACTGAGTACCAAAATATTTAGATGCGAAAATGAACCGACGGCAAATAGTTCGAAGTTTGAATAAGGCACAAAACTGACAGCAAGGTACGTCGTGGTCTGGGCCTAAGAAAGGAATGCAGTACGAATGAAAATCTTTAAGAGGTATTTGCTTTCCACAAGAAATGCAATTGTTAACTTTTACTGACATTGGATTAGAGCAAGAAAAAGGATCCCCAACAGGGTACATAGCTTAGTTGAAGACTTCGGATCTGAAACTCGAAAACGAAAATTTCAGGAGTCGGCCGACCGGCACTTGCAAACTGCTTCTCCTTCGGGCACTGCATGGCAAGAAAGACTGATGTAATGGCATCAGCTGCATGCTTTATACCCCTGACTACCTGACATCATGGAAGATAAGACAGCAACTGACGCAGGACCCAAGACTTTGATAATCAGGCTGACTGAGGGCTACCTACAAGCAGATAACCCAAATGTAATGACTGCAACAGTGAAACACGAAGAACATCCCCAAAGATGAGGATGCAGGTGGTCAAAGTCCCCTGCAAAACCGCTTTACTGGCTTTACACTGAGTTTGTATAGTTGTAAGACATGCAATTATGGATCTTGTAAAACTGGAAGGGACTTCTAGTTGTAATTTTTTTTTTTCACAGAAGGTATTCTGCCTGGGACTTCTGTTCATAGGTTGGTACTAGGTTATCGGCCCTAGGACCTATACAAGCCTAGCCATAACAATTCCCTGGCTATTTCTTCCCACAGTATTTACTTACCTGAACCCCTGTCTAGCAGGGCAACTGACGTGATCCCCAGGGTGAATTTCCTATCTCCTATCCAATCTTCAAGGTTCCTTTTCAAGAGGGCCAAAAAGGTGGTCTGCTTGACATGTATGGGCAGTCTATTCCAGAGTCTATGGAGTCTCTGGGTCAGGAACCTTTCCCTCCAGCATGTTTTGTTCATTGTGATGACTAGGTTTAGATCCCTGGAGTGTGTGTCTCTGAGAGATTGGGATTTCTTTAAGTGTAGCATGTCCAACAGCTCTGGGTTTGACATGGCCATGTATGTTAAGTAGGGATCGCATCTGAGTAGACGATATGCGACAAAGTATAGGTGGAGTTTTTTTAGACGGTCAGCATAGGGAATCTGCTTTAGGCCTGTGATTCTTTTAATGAGGTATTTCTGCAGCCTTTCCAGTTGTTGCAGATGTCTTGAGAGGTACATGCCAAAAGGGGTATTGTATTCTATAATGGGTCTAATGAGGGATGAGTACAGTGGGACAATGACCTCCTTTTTTCTGGATGAAAAGCCCTTAGTGATTAGGTGTGCCACATAGAAGGATTTCCTGACTGTTGTGGCAATGTGGTTATCGAAGGTGAGACCACTGTCCACCTGTGTCCCTAAGTCTCTTATCACACTTTCGCTGTTTAGTGTACTGCCACCTATGTGGTAATTCATGAGTACATGTTTTTTCCCAAAGGGGATAACTATGCATTTCTTGGCATTGAGCTTGAGCCCATGGCTCTGGCACCAAGCATCTGTTTCTGTAAGGCCCTTTTGTAGAATATCCACTTAATTTGGGGATTCAACAATGGCTCCCAGTTTGCAGTCATCTGCGAACTTTGTTAGCCAGAGTCCCTTAGTATTGGCCTGTCCTTCGGAGAAGTAGATGCCAAACAAGAGCTGTCCCAGGACTGAACCCTGAGGTACTCCACTTGTCTGGAGCTGGATTTGGAGTCGGCTACTTTTACAGTGTGGGTTCTGTCAGTAAGCCAGCTAGCAACCCATTGAGTGACGTAGGGATTAATGCCCAGCTTAGTAAGTTTATCTATTATTCCAGAGTGGGAGATGGTGTCAAAGGCCTTGGCAAGGTCCAGATAGGCTGTGTGGACCACCTTACCCTTGTCCACAGCTCTGGAGACTGATTCGAATAAGTCAATCAGGTTCAGGAGACAAGATCGTCCCTTCATGAACCCAAACTTCGTGGGGTCCAGTGTTTGAAGGTTGCCAGTGTCTTTGTTTATAAGTGCCATGATAATACGTTCCATGGCCTTGCAGATCAGGCTCATCAGACTGATGGGGCTGTAGTTCCTGGGATCCAAGGTGGATCCCCCTTGCAGAGTGGGATAACTGTAGCTGTGTGCCACTTAGTGGGCATGAAGCTTGAGGTGAGGCTATGATTAAACATGACACTTAGGTGAGGTGCCAGTTAATTTTGTAGTTCATGTAGTACACAGCCTAGGATGTCGTTTTTTTGTTACTATATATATTTGCTCTGACAGCATTATATTTTCTCATTTAGACCTTATCCAGGGAAAACCTGTAATATAATGGCTATCAGGAGTTTTATAAACTGTGTCTTGGAACATCACTGGTTGTTCTACTTATGTTGCACTGATAGACCCAAAAATAAGGTGAAACAGCTCTAAAGCCATTCTGCTGGAACCTTTGTGACATCCTTATGGGATAAATTGTTACCTCTCTTGATGAAGGTATTATAGGAGATAAACACAGGAGCTTCACTGAATACCACTTAGTGAACAGAGAAAGATTTGATCAGTTATTGATGGTCAGCACTCTCACTGACCATGTTAAATTACAAGACTACTTAACAGTGGGATTAGGAATTGTTTCCTTTTTCCCACTACTGTGTCAGAGATTAATCATTTATTTTCCAGTGATGGGAGCTTTGACAAAGTTGGCATAAAAATGAGTTTCATCTACTGTTCATAAATAATCAGAATCATGTTGATTAGTTGAGAACTCACTTTCCACAAAAGTAAATTCTCCAAACCAACCTATGTTAACAACTTCTGAGAAACGCTTCAGAAACATGAATCACAAGAAATCTAGATAAAGTCAAAACTAATGGGGTAACAAAGGTCCAAAATCTGGGGGAGATTTTAGATATTGCTCTTACAAACTTAGAAAATAGCTAGCATAGCAGGGGTTGTGTTGGCATGCATTTTTAATGGATATGAAGTTTGAAACTCATATGAATGCCGTTATTTAGTGACTTTAGTAAATTTTCAGTGATTGTCAGAAAAATACAAATTTTATGAGTACCACATAAAATATGAGATAAAAATCTTGATAGTTGAGAAGTATATTCAGAGATCATCTTTTATTTTTGCAGGGGACAAGCTTGCGTGCACTCCTTATGTGGGGGGACACCTCTACCTCTGTTTCCATCCAGCAGTTTGCAGTAGCTTGTTGCCTGCACCAGGCATCTGACTTCTGTCATCTAACTGTAAAGCAATGACAATGAACTAACTCTGTGAACTGCCATTATAAATCCTGGAACAAAATAAACCATTTTAGGTTATATATGACTGCTGATTACATTGCCGAGAGTCTTGATAACATATTTAAATTCTTTCTCTCTCTCACTCTCACTCTCTCTCTCCCTCTCTCTGGCCTCTTTTCATCATGTCTAGAAAACAGTAATCATCACACCACTCCCAAACACTTCCATTTCTTACACAAGCAACTGAGACTTTTGACATGTCTTGCCAAGCTCTTTAAGTAGCTTGTTGCTTGCAAGTACAAGATTGCCCTAACAATTGTGGGCTTTTAATAGATACCTAGCATGGGCTTAGGAAAGGAAACAGGGCTATCACAACATAATGTCTGTTGAAAGGTTTTACTTTAAATGCTCAAGCCTCAGCTGCTTGAAATGGAGGCACTCATAGCCAGGGGCCCGAGCAGTTGTTTCCCCATCCACCCACCTAGCTGAGCAGCTGCTCAGACTTGAACATGAGCTCAGGAACACAGCTGCTGCAATTGTCAGATGTCATCAAGGTCTTGTTGCAGAACTGGTAAGTGGGAAACGTAAACAAGGGTGAGGGGTTTAGGTTTGGGGGGATTTTAGGTTTAGGCAGCTACAGGAAGTTAGCTCAGAGTTAGGGTATAGGGAGGGGATGGAGATTTTAGGTTTAGGGAGCAAGCAAACAAGATCAGAGTTAGGGTTAGGGAGGAGTATTTTAGGTTTAGGCAGTGAACAGGAGCTTTTTTAGGGTTAGGGCCAGGGTTGTGGAAGGGGTTGTTAGGTTATTGGTATTTCACAGAACTGGGGTGGTGGGAATTAGGGATCTTGCCAATATGAGTGAGTGAGTGGCAGTAGGGAAGTGTGTCACAAGCTAATGGCATGTGAGCACTTGTGCAGACCCTTTTTAAAAAATGTAACTTTTAAAATATAGTCTGTGGACTACTTGCTTGTCCAGCCTTTAATGACCTAAACAATGCCCATGTTAGGGTTAAGCGCTCTCATCTATGTACAGTGGTAGGTATCATAGTTGTAAAAAGCATGATCCATTGACATAAAGCCTATTTTTAATGTCTCTCCATCAGTCTGAAAAGGAGAAAATGCTTTCTGACTCACATACTGTCCTAGATGATTAACGTTAGGGATCTGTATATTTGCAATTTTTATTAATGCAATGCATTTTGAGAAACCAGACCTCAATACTCCACTTCCTTCTGACTTAAAGCATGGATGCTCACCAGTTTAATGCTTAGATACCCTGGACAGAACAGCAACCTCTAAAACACTGGCAAGCAATTCAAAAGGACAGTTTAGACTTACTGGTAAAAAGTTTGGATGTTTTGTGTTAATTGTTTATATATATTTTTATAGCCTTAATTTTGGTCATAGGTATTTATGATTGGTTGAAGTGCTCCCTTAAGGGTAACCTTGGTCCAAGCCTCAAAGTCTAGTGCCTGCATTCAGTAGCTATCATTTTCTGGCTAACAGCGATTTAAAAGGATTTAAACCTTTTCCACATAACCATCTGATTTTATCAGGTTATTAATAATGTAAGATTTCTCTCCTCCTAGTTCTACACCTACTCACTAATGGATCAATTCATTAAGCCCAAGAACCACTGAGACTTTTGCTAGCATACACCTGCACTAGACAGCCTGTGGCTGACCAGGTTTGCAGACGACTGTAAGTTGGGTGCTGTCATTGACTCCCCAAATGATGTTAACATACTGCAAGAGGGACTCACAGCAACTAATAACTGGTGCCAAAGTCATGGCCTCAGGTTAAATGCAAAAAAAGTATCATTATACCATTTGGCAAAAACAAGGCCCCTACTGATTAACACATCAATGGCAGCCCCCTAAGTACACAACCTGTGTTGAGAGATCTGGATACTCAGGTTGACAATAATCTCACATTCACATTCAACCATCATGTAGCAGCAGTGGTCAGAAAAGCCTTTTATTTGGTTCACCTCATAGGTAAAGGAATTCTATCCAGAAAAAAGAGGTTATTACCTCTCTATACTCCTCCCTCATTAGACCAATAATTGAGTATAACGCCCTGTTTGGTATGCACCTCTACAAACATCTGCACCCACTGGAAAGGCTACAGAAATACCTCACAAAGAGAATCCACGGCCTCCAACAACTATCCTCAGGTCCACTGAAGGTGTATATGCAAGGAGGATGTCACTTTTCAGTAGGTTGCATGATACATATATCAGTTGGCTCAGTATCAGTATCCACAGCTCTAACTGCATACCCTCTGATACTGACATAGACTTGTGTTTATGATAGCCTGATGGGCCATCATTTGAAAGAACAGTCACTTTTAAATACCTGGGATCTGCCTAGATCCTACTTCATGTTTTACAAAATATTCACAGACTTTAGTAGCAACAGTAAGTAATCCATACCATTTAAGAATAAAAGTCTATGTTTGTTTGTTTGTTTGTTTTCTGGAGCCCTTTTAGCCAATGAAAAGCAGCCACTGTTGCCACATACAGAACTTGGACTGCCCTTACATGTATCTGCTTCCTTCTCTAACCCCTCTATTCTGCAAACATGGGTAAATAAGGTGCACAGGTTCAAGCTTCTGAAACACAAATGAAAGCATTATTACTGCCTAGCCTTTACCAATACAATAAACCAAAATCGCAACAATAATTATATATCCTCAGCCCTGTTCTTGGATCTTTCCAAGGCATTAGACATGGCTGATCACCAATTTTAATCCACACCCTGCAAACATGTAGTTATGTCGTCCTATGTCTTAATAGCAATCCCCTAGCTCTTGATTAACAACAAAAAAAAACAACATATTAACAGATTGCTTACCTGTAATGTTGTTGTTTGACCTACAGTTTATGGTTTACAGTCCCCATCTATCAACTGAATAAATAAATAAATAAATAATTTATTTACTTACAGAGTAGAAGCCTGCTGCCTGAACTCTAATGAGTCTCAGAGGCCACCGACTTTATAATACACAGAAACAGAGTTGAAAACATGGACTAGGCCTTCTCTTCTGTAGCTGTTTTGAAATCCTCACTTCCTTCATCACAAAAGTACCAGAATACCATTTCCATTTTGCATCTTCCTGCCCTCTTCACCTAAGAGATACTGACAACTCTGAACGTAGGCCACAAACCCCCCCAACCCCCAAACCTCAGTTCTTCTCCCTGTATTCTCACTTGGATAGTCACCTGGGCCTCTGGTATGTAGCCTGTGATGACTTCAGAATAGCACGCTGTAGCTTTAAATATATGATCTAATATAATAAGTCCAGTTTATTATTTAAGAAAAAAAACTGAACTGCTCACGATGCTTGCAGCTTCATGGAGCTTGTAGCTTACCGTAAATACTGTTATTAATGGGAATAGCTCGACACCGTAAAGCTCCACTGCCAATCATGAGCGGACACGTGATCCGCTGTGGCGACCCCTAACCGGGAAAAGCCGAAGGAAGAAGAAGCTGCTGTTTTATGCAATATTTGTGCTTCTTTTGACCTGCCGTGATGTGGAGGGGAAATAGACCTAACTGACCTGATCTATGCTAGATAAATCACTAAGTAAAGGCAGATTTAATTGCTAATTGTGTGCTGAATGTAGTTATGTCTTCCTATGTCTTAATAGCAGTCCCCTATCCCTGATAGCCGATAATCTTGTCAACTCCTGCTCCTGGTCTGTAATAAAACTATCGAATTGCATCCTAGCTAACTATTTATTTTATTTTACTTTACTCTAATTTACATATAGTTCCCCTGTTATAAAATCCCTAAAAATGCTCTCTGACCTAGAAGGACGCTTCCCTGCTGAACCTCTGCTAGAACACAGTAACTGAAGTCAGCCCTGCAAACTGCCAAGGTTGATACTTAATACTGTTCTCCATTTTAAATTGTAAGCTTGCTGAACTGGGTCTAAATCACCTATAGTTTGTCCCCATTACAAAATGGCTAACTCCCAACCCTAAATAAAGAGTAGTCTACTCCCTGCCCTCTAACAATAGTATATCTAAACGTAAAATAACCCTTAAATTGTATAAAACCTTAACAAAGTAACCAAAAATTATATTAAAAACAGTAAACCTACAGCTAGTATAACTAAGAGCTGAAATACTTACCTTACGGCTCTAGTCACCCCCAACTGCACACCTCTGGGACCCTCCCCAATGACCTAAGTGATCACCTTCTCACATATATAATTAAGCACAAAGCCATTAACCCCCAACTACCCCTACTCAGAAAGGTTAGAAACAAAAAAAACTTTGACCCGGACAAATTCCAACAAGAACTAAACTCATGTAATTGGTCTACTCTAAAACACCTCCCCTTAGAGGAAGCAGTTGTATACCTTAATAACAAATTCCTTGAGATCCTTGATTTGCATGCACCTGTTCGCTCAAAAAGAACTAAGGCAAAGACTGCACCATGGCTTTTTAAAGAGTCTAAACTCAAAATTACCCTTAGAAACAAAGCATGGGCTTTATGGCATCTACTAAAGACCCCCAAGACCACATTAAATACAGGCAATCTAGGAACAAAACCAAAAAATCCATTTTACAAGACAAAAAACAATACTACTATAACTTCCAGACAATAAATCAAAATAACCTTCAGAAGTTTTGGGCAGGTTTAAATAAACTACTACATCCTGGACAAACTTCAACCACGATCCCAGCTGCTACAATTGACAAACCCCCTGAGGATGTTTCAGACAGTTTTAACCAATTCTTTACTGAGACAATTCAAGCCCTAGCTAGCCAACTACCTCCTAGCTCCCCTGGCCCTGAAGGTACCACCCCTAGAAAACTACTCTCGTTCAGCTTCCAACCAGTCGCCACGTCACTTATCTATACCTTGATAAAAAAAATTAAAACCCACAACACTCTCTGCTGATCAACTCCCAGCCCAGTACCTACAAAAATCAGCAGATGCTATTGATTACCCCCTCTCAATACTAATCAATCGAACCATAGCTGAAACTAAAATTCCCACCATCTGGAAAATATCCTATGCAATCCCACTTCACAAAGGAGGCAGCTCTACTGAATTATCCAACTATAGACCAATAGCTATTCTCTCTCCACTCGCAAAGATTATGGAAAAATGTATTCATAGACAACTGATGCACCACCTAATCCAGAATCACCTTATGGCAGATACTCAGCATGGCTTCTGACCTCACCACAGCAAGAAAGCAGTAAGAAGTGTAAGTTCAGTGAATTTCACTTTCATCTCTAGCAGTCATACATAACACTGGGAAGTTTGAATGCAAATAACAATGTCATGCATTGCATTACTGAGAAGCTACTGTGAATGTGCCCCACAGAAATAAATAATTATGGGTGTTGGCTGCTGAAAAGTGTATCAGAAATGCCACTCTGTTTCTCTATAATATTGATTATGTTATACATATGTTTTATTATTATTTTGTCAGATCTGCTGTGCTCCACTTACTGACAGATCATCAGTACAATGCTGATGGCAGTTACTGTTCAGGGATTTACACTCTTGCAATGTTTGAATAAACCACTTCATATTCATATGTATTTATCCCCTATCTTTCATTTAAAATTTCTAGGTCACTCTTGCTTGTACATCATCAAATATGATTTTATATTGTTAACTGACTTAGTATGAGTTTATAAAATGATCTACATCCCTGCACCTCCACCATATTGCTGCATCTTTAGCCTTTACCCAAGATCTGCAAATCTGGGATTTTACCACTTACCACTGACCATACCCTCTAAATCTGCCGCCTTGAGCTACTTGCAAAAAAAAAAAAGGAAGAATATCGGAATCACAAAAGCTGTTTGGCAACAGCCATTATTTGCAGGCAGACTCACTAATTTTATTCTGCTAAGAATACAGCTGTACAATTGATCATATCCATTTCCCCCAGAGAATAACAGCTCCAGAGCTTATCTCTTTTTTTTTTGAGGATGCACATAGGACAACCCCCTCCCTACACGTTAGAGTGAGAGTTGCCCCGTTTAAAATGTACTTAAAAGAATCTGCAGCTACTGTTTCAAACGTGTTTCACCTGAAACAGCAGCCACTCGTATCATATTTGTAATTTTGATATGGTTTCATTACAAAATTTTTGTTTGGTCCAATCTTGCCAGTTCTGTTCCATCTCCAAAAAACAAAGTGATATTTTTGTTTTAATGGTTCTATTTCCATTTAAATACATTTTTTTTTCAAGGAGCTCTCTTTACCTAACCTCAGGTACTCTGGACAATTACCTTCTACATTCCGTTCATTGCATCCTGAGCCTTTTGAGAAAATCAGTTTATAAATTCACAGGATATACAAGTGTTCATATTTCTCAAACTGTTAAGTGTCACTAGAAAAGTTTAAAGAGTAGAGATGTTCATCACAAGATAATCTTAATCATAAGCTTAACGGTGTTATCATCCATTGCATTCAAAGTCTTAAACAGAAGTTTATAACTCAATAAACAAGTCAGAGTTCATTTTTATCATGTTTTACAAATAATTTATAGTGTACTAGTAAACATTCAAGCTAAATTCATACTTTCAGCAGCATTTTTTTCATCCATGTGTGAGCTATAATATGAGACTAGTCAATTCTTTCCATGCAGTTCATTTGATGAGATATCTATAAAAACATGAAAATTATGACCCATTGCACAATTATGTATATGAACATCACTTAATGTTTCTTAAACTGTTTTATATAGAGTAAATTATCAGCAGCTGTTTTGTTGTGCAATACCTAAGCCTTAGGATAATAGCTTTCAACAACTTGTATGAAAGACAGCTTGTGGTTATTAATGTACAAATGAGCATGCAAAAGTAGGACCCTAGAGACATCAATATCCTAACAAAATGCCTGGAGATGACAATAGGGTTTAATGCTTTCTGCCGCACCATCTAGCATTATGACATGTGTGAAAACTACCCTTAATCCTAGTTACTAACAGCAGATTTCATCTGATCATTTTCTTAACAAAGTTAGCTGTTTAAAGTACGTACCCTTTAAAGGACATAATGTTTATGAAAACATATAACAGCATTTCTTGGCTGAATAGTTAGGTTATTATGGAGCCATAAGGTATTCTGTATCACATTCTTTTGCTGATTTCAGAAATTTTATTTTATAAAGTAACAGCCAGAAACATAAAGGGTACACTAATGTGGTTCTTCCTGTAGCATATAAATGGGTGATAGCCCACCTCAGTGGTTAAAGCAATTGGTTGCAAATGAATTATAATAAAGTTATTGAAAATTTGCATTAAATATTAATGATAAAAAAGTGATGAATTAGGAATGATTGATGTCCTATTGATTTAGGTTTGGTTCCTTCAGTCTCTAAGTATAGACAGACACACAGAAACTCACATATCCACAATTATACAAGACACAAATACGCACGTGCATGCATACAGCTTTTGAGTACAAACATTCACACATACATTCATACAATGTATTCAGTCATACACACATAACACTAATATGAACCCATCGTCTCTTTCACCTTTGAAAAATAAGTAGTTGTGATCACTGGATTCTTCCAGAATAATTAAACAATAAATCATGGTACTAAGCACAATTAGGCTTCAGACAGTCATTTATGTTATCATTTCAAACCACTTTCAATATAGCCTAGTTGACACTGACTAAACTTCTTCCTAGAAGAGCTGTAGTACCCCTTGCAGCATATTTTTTCCATTTTATTCTTTGTTTCTTAGTTGATCCTGCTTCTGAATTGAATTTTTCAAAGTCATCCTGATTATATCAGTCTAGAATGACTTAGCAATAATGTCTGCCCTTTAAACTATTCTTGCTGTTGAGAGAGACAACTCACTTCAGTCTCAACATCAACAAGGTTGAATTGATATATTGTCAAGAGGAGCCCGTCAGTTGTTTGGGTGCTTTTTCAGCAAGTGCGGATACAGCAAAGAAAATTTACTGAAAGTCATTTTTAATATCATCTGAATTTCAAGATTATTCCACAATAATGTAACTGTAGAATATTATATATGTATATAAATAGACAGATAGATAGATATGGGAACACTACTTTTTATCTAAATTCAACATACTGAAAATCTGTGTATCTAAATTCAACTAATCAAACCAGCAAAATTCAATGCACCACCCCACCCCCTTAGTGTGTTTGTGTATATATATAATATATATATATATATATATATATATATATATATATATATATATATATATATATATATGTATATATATATTATATATATTATATATATGTATATATATATGTATATATATCTATATATATTATATATATATATATATATATATATATATATATATACATAGATATATACAGGTAGGTGTGTGTGTGTGTATGTGTGTGTCTTCTGTGAAAGTTGGGTGTCGGGCTGGCAACTTGACACCGTAAAAACACCACTGCCAATCAATCTGTGGACCAGTGATCCGCTGTGGAGACCTCTAACTGGGAAAAGCTGAAAGACATTGTTGTTGTTTTGTTTGCTACATAAAACAACTTTGCAGTCACACTACAGTGGAAGAAAAGTAAAATACACTGTAAATGCATCACCTGCTCGTACAACCCAAACCCACTGTAATCAAATAAACTGTAATATTACTTATCTGTAAGAAACCTCATGCCAGTAATGAGAAAATAATTTTATAATTTTTCTTTTAGTTTTCCTGGTTTAGATAAGTTGATTTTTGATAAGTTGATTTAAGATTGTGATTGGTCCCTACTCTGGGCCAGCAATCAAGGAGACTCAATCCTCACCACTGACTCTGGTGAGGGACGGTCACTAAGAGCAAAGATAGATTCACACAGTATTTTCAGATGCAGCTCCTTGCACCAAGCACAATTTCCCTTAAGAGCACACAGGGAGCACACTCAAGCCCTGGGGCTAGACTCTCTTTCTCTATCCAAACCCACACAAAACTCCACACTAACCACTTTGATACTCTGTGTCCCTGTTCCTAGTAACTGACACACACACTTGGATATTTGAGTTTCACATATACACCTGAGAAAAGCTGGCACAGATTTATTAGCTATGCCCCTTTCTGCCCAGACTCTGAGGTAATCATGCTGCCATCAGTCAGCTACCCTAAGGTTCTTACAAAAGGTATCCAATTATACTGTGTAAAATTAATACAAATACAAATGGTAGGGTGTGACCAAAGCAGCAAAGCTTTCAGGAAAGGCTACAGTGTCACTAAAACAAGCATAAGTACTCTCACGATGTTAAAAGTATTTTCTAAAGGAGCAGCCACATGATAAATAATAAAAAAGAAAACAGGAAAAAACTGAATACAATAAACCACTGAGTTTCACCCACAGAGATATAAAAATAATACAGTTGGATAGTTTCTCACAGATGCAGAAAACAAGGGCTAAACTATTCTCACTAAATGTCTCTGACTAACTAAAGAATTATTGTTCCCTGACTGCTTTCTAAAGTTAGGCAAACTAATGTGTGCTGAGTGTCTTACCACAGCAAAAGCCAGATGATGTCTGCCTCTGTCTGTATGGATGTGTGAGACATACGTCCTGTCTGAGACATACCTCTCAACTGTTCAGATTTTTGCCTCATATTTTTGGTCTGTTCCTCATAAATAAATCTGTGATTTTCTGGCATATCACTGGGATAATCTGAGGACTGAAATCACTAAATAATCATTTGTGTTTCAGACTTCATATCCTTCACAAAACTGCATGTTAAGACAAATCCAGATTTGCTAGCAACTTTCTAAGTTTATAAGAGCAATATTTAAAATCTGTCCCTATTTTTGGGCCACTCCCCTCCCCATTCTGTCAAGCTTTGTCCAGATTTTTTGTGCTAAGAGGTTGAGATGTATGGTCAGAAATCTTTCCTATCAGGTTCCAAAATGCTGCTGCGAGAGTTCCAAAGAAACCAGATGCTGGTTATAGGATGATATCACATCAGGTCACATGCCTCTAGTATATTACACACACAGAGCTTTGCTAAGATCTGTAGCAGCATCTGAAAGCTATAACACAATTTGAAACTTTCCACCATTCCAGGGTTTTCTGAGAAACATACACATTTGATCAGTTACAACAATACAAGCTTATATAAATGCATATATTCTTTCTGTCCAGTAGGACCTACTGTTGATGTATTTTTAACACAAGTAACTTTACAAATATATTTTAACATATATACAAATCAGTGTGATAGTCAAATAACATAAAAGTCTTTACAAAACTCCAGCTAGCTATGCTGGAATATGTACAAATATACTGCCCTATTCTCCCTGGCACAGATGGCACTATCGTTTAACATTACAAAGATAAAAAGTTCACTCAAACACACACACACACACACACACACACACACACACACACACACACACACACACACACACACACACACAAACACACACACGCACACGCACATGCACACATGCACACACGTGTGTGTGTGTGTGTGTGTGTGTGTGTGTGCATGCGTGTGTGTGTTTGTGTGTATATGTGGGTTTACTGCTATTCACTTCAGTGACCTTCCATTCTATCGAAAGCATAGACTACTGAACTTCGTTCCCTGGGAAATAAAACACTTGGCCACCGGGGTGAACTTTGCCCTTTTCCCCACTGTAGTGTAATCTCAGAGTTGGTATATTTAGTTAGGGGCTGTACGGGGGGGGTGAAGCCCCCACATGGGTGCGTGGGGTCAAAGCCCCCCACTTGGGTGGGTGTAATTTGTTTCCATTATTTTTTTTTTCCCTGGCGGCCAAGTGGTTCGTTTCCCAGGGAAATTAGTTCAGTAGTCCATGCTTTTAGTTGAATGGAAGTCCGGTGAAGTAGAGTCAGCTGTTTGGAATTTGAACAAGTTCATAGGTTCATAGGTTGATACTAGGCTATCTGCGCTACGGCATTTATAAGCCTAGCCAGAGTGTGTTTGGCTTCTGCCACCCTTTTAGATTCGTTGACTGTGCCTCTGTATAGTAGGTCACAGAAGGTAGCCCTTTTAAGGTTAGTTTACTGTACCTCTGTCAAGCAGGGACACAGAAGAGGTCCCAGGGGTAAACTTACGATCTCCCATCCACTCGTCAAGATTTCTCTTGAAGAGGGTCAGTGAGGGGCTCTGCCTAACATGGATTGGGATTTTGTTCCAGAGTGAGGGGAGCCTATGGGATATGAATCTGTCCCTCCAGCATGTCCTATTTATTTCTGTGCTGAGGTTCAAGTCCCTGGAGCGTGTAGCTCTAAGGGATTTGGATTTCCTGAGGTGAAGCATGTTCATTAATTCTGGGTTGGACATGCCTTTATACGTCAGACACAGATCGCCTCTGAGTAGGCAGTACGCAACTGAGTAAAGCTGGGGTTTCTTTAGCCAAGCTGCATAGGGCATCTGTTTGAGCCCCTTAATCCTCTTGGTGATGTACTTTTGGGGTCTTTCCAGTTGCTGCAGGTGTCGGGTAAGGTACATCCCAAATGGGGCATTGTATTCAATTATGGGCCTGATAAGTGATGAGTAGAGGGGCACAATGGCCTGTCTTGATCTAGATGTGAATCCTTTCATGATAAGGTGGGCTATATAGAAGGTCTTTCTAACCACTTTGGCAACGTGATTGTCAAAGGAGAGATTGCTATCTACTTGGATCCCCAAGTCCCTAATTACTTCTTCCGTACTTAATGGATTACCACCTATGTGGTTATTTGTGGGCACTTTGTTTTTCACAAAGGGGATGACTATGCACTTTTTGGCATTTAACTTTAGGCCATGGCTCTGGCACCAGTTATCCGTCTTTGTGAGGCCCTTTTGGAGGGTGCTTGTGTCAGCTGAAGAGTCGATTATGGCACCCAGTTTGCAGTCATCTGCAAACTTGGTCAGCCATAGTCCACCCGTGTTTGCCTGTACCTCTGAGAAATATATACCGAACAAGAGAGGTCCCAGGACTGAGCCTTGTGGGATGCCACTTGTAACTGGTTTAGAGTCTGACATGGCACCTGCTATTCTGACCATGTGGGTTCTATCCCTGAGCCAGTTTGCAACCCATCTTGTGACATAGGGGTTGATATTTAAGCTGGTGAGCTTATTTATGATGTGGGGTATTGTGTCGAAGGCTTTTGCGAGGTCCAGGTAGGCTGTGTGGACTACCTACCCTTCATCTATGGCTTTGGTAACTGTTTCAAAGAAGTCAACCAGGTTCAAGAGGCAAGATCTGCCCATAACAAAGCCGAATTGGGTAGGATCCAGTGTCTGTAGGTTCCCAATGTCTTTGTTTATGATTTCCATGATGATACACTCCATAGCTTTGCAGACCAGGCTAGTCAGGCTTATAGGGCAATAGTTTCTGGGGTCTGTTGTGGCACCACTGTTGCTGTACGCCATTCCTTGGGTACATATCCTGTAGTAAGGCTGAGAGTGAACAGTGACTTTATATGAGGGTTTAGTTCTTCTTGGAGCTCATGTAAGATGCAGCCCGGGACACCGTCTGGTCCCATTGATGCTGTGTTTTTTGCTTTGGAGAGGGCAGCTCTCACCTGTGCATCTGTAATCTCAGGAAGGCTACACTCTGTTAGGATAGACATTTGCTCTTTTGGGGGGAAGGGGGGAGAAGTTTGCACTGAACCTTTCTGCCAGGATGTTGGCAATGTCTGTGGGTTCAGTGTATTTTTTGTCATTTTGCACTAACTCAGAGCATATCTGGGAGTTGCCTCACAGGTTTTTGACATAACTAAAGAAGGCCTTGTGATTATCTTTAGTGTCTTGTGCAATTTTTCTTTCGAAGCTGGCCTTAGATGATTTTATGAGGGATTGTAGTTTCTTGCTAGTACTGATCAGAGATGCCTTCCCTTTTTGGGATTTTGCTCTATCATGTAGTAGTTTTCTCCTTCTGTTGTATAGCTTATTTATGGTCAGAGTCCACCAGACAGGTCTCCTGCCTTTGGAGGAGTGAGTCTTGGTTTTATTTGGGATAGCATGCTCCATGCATTCCTGTAGGTGTCCATAGAATGCTTTTGCAAAGGATTCTGCATTTTGAGCTGTATTTTCCACTGGCCCAGGGGCTTTGAAAGATTCCACCTCGGTTTTGAGAAGTGTGACGTTTGTTTTTGAGAAGTTCTTCACTGTGGTTTCCTTGGCTAGGGGTGGGGATGGAATACGAATGTCCAGTGAGATTAGTTTATGGTCTGATCTTACCAATGAGGGGTATACCTCTGGTGTGGAACATAGAGACCCCATGTTGGTGATGACCAAATCCAATATGTTTTCCCCTCTTGTGGGAGTGGTGACCAGTTGTTCCATAGCATTTGAGTTTATAAATTCTAGGAACTGTTGGGTGAGGGTGTTTGTTCTTGAGTAGTTTTCCCAATCAATGATTGGGTAGTTGAAGTCACCCAATATAATGGTGTTTGGAGAGACCTTCATATTCTCCAGTGTTCTCAGGAAAGCCGAGTGAGGTTCCTGTGTTTGGGAGGGTGATCTGTAGCAGGCTACAAACTGAAAGGCAGTTTTGCCCACTGTTAGTTGCACATGGATGGTCTCCGATGCTTTGTGCAGTGCCACTAACCTGGAGGTGTGGGTATCTTTGATAAATATGGATACTCCCCCTCCTTTTGTGGTTCAGTCCGAGTTTTGGGGCCGGAAAGCATGGAATGAAGTATAACCTGTTAGTGCTGGGGTGCTCTCAGGAGCCATGAACCAGGTTTCTGTTACTGCACAGATATCGATATTCTCCATACTGAGGAGAGTCTCGAGTGCGTGCATCCTGAGGTTTAGACTTCTGGCGTTGAGCAGCATTACCCTTAGTTTTTTTTTCTTTGTGTTGTCTATGGAGGTGGGTTTGTCTTTTGAGCCTTGTCTAAAAAAGGCACTATGGGGGAGGCAAGAGCCTTTGCCATTATTCGAAAACCCAGGGGTGACAGGTGCAAGCCGTCCCTAGCGAAGCAACGTGGCTTGTCGAGCATGTCATCCCAGGCTGACAGTCACTGGATCCCCTTTGAATGACACCAATACTTTAGCCAATTGTTAAAACTGATCATTTCGTCTTTATTCTGTGGCATCATTCTTGGTGAGGTTAAGATGCTACTCAAGGTCAGGGTCATACCGGCCTGGGCTACATGATCAAAGAGCTCCTCTATGTCTTTTTTCATGTAGTCCAGGGAGGTACGTCTCAGGTCATTCACACCAGCATGGACAATGACGGAGTCATATTTGTACTAGCTTTGGAGTGACCTGAGTGCTTGTGTTATGTGGCGGATCCTGGCACCCGACAGGCAGCTTACAGTGACCTTCTTCTTGTTCAGCCAGGTGAGTGGGACGTCAATGTGTCTGACAATAGAGTCACCTATTACAAGTGTATTAGGTGTGTTGCTTAGCCTTAAGGGCTGTGACTGTGTGGCACACTGACTTTGTGAGCTATGTGCTATGTGGGTATTGTTTCATGGTAGGGGTTGCTTGGATGTCTGCTTTGGAGGTCTCTGCTGCTTAGGCAGATTTTTATTTAGAGCCTCCGAGTACGTTTTTGTGTGTTTATGTGTTTGGTTTGCTGATGCGATAGGTCTATGTGAGACTGGATTTGTGGTGTGTGTGGTTACCTTCTCCTCCTGACAGGCTGTACCAGTACTGGGTTGAGAGAGCTTAGCCTCCAGTTTGGCTATATTGTTGCATCTCTCACATATATTTGAGCTTGTTGGGAGGAGGAGAGGGTGGTCTGTGTACATAAGGCAGTTGAAGCATTGCCTCAGGATTCCCAGATTCACCAGCTGGACTGGAGAGTAAACCCGAAACTGACCTTTGGACATGCCTGAATAAAATAGGGAACTACTTATTGACTGATTAGAAAGAACCAATAGGGAGCAGTGCTTTAAAGGAGTATAAGAGGATGTAGTGCTTAAGTTCATTAGTGTTTACCTATGAGATTACTTGTACGAGCAAGTGCAGGGCTTTAGAATGAAAACAGAGTGCTTATTTTGAGATTTAGAGCAGTTTTAAGGGAAAAAGTGAAGAGCAGACTTTGTGGAGCCGGGAATAGTTTAAACCTGTTTAAGCGACGCTGCCCGACGCTGCTCTGTGTGCAAGACCGCGCAAAAAGAGAGTTGCAGGGTTTTAAGAGAGAGAGATAAAGGAGTTTGGAATTGACCCAAAATGGCCAATAAAACTACAGCTTCTAGGCAGTAACCACTACGACAGGGACAGGCAGGCTGCTCAGTGTTAACCACTGCCACTGGTGAACACAGATACTTCCCTTTAGCCCAAGCAGGCACTGGCCTCCAAGAAACTTACAAACAGTTCAGAACAGCAAATCTGTATCTGAACTTTCTTAAATTTCAGATAGTGGGAAAAAAGCAAGATTTTGTTTGTTGTTTTTTTTTTTTGTTGTTTTAGTTTAAAGGTAGCAGAGATACACAAGTAGCAAAATAGTCAGAACAGTGCAATAAATGACCCCACACTTGAGTGCTAGGCCAGAGTCAGGTAAAATGCAATTTTAAGAAAACTGATTTTAAATTAAGTGCAACACAGGAAATGCAGTAAACAGGCTCTATATGTGTTCTAAATACTGTTTATAATACAGATATCAACTTTAGCAAGCCGGAAAATGCTGAAAAGTAGGCGGCAAAGCACTCATGTTAAACAAAAAATCAGAAGAAAATAGTTAAAATCTCAAAAGTGGCTCTTTTCTTCTCTCAGCATTTTCTCCCCTTGGTAGGTGCTTCAGCAAAAACTATCAAGCCTGGAAAGATGCCAAAACCACGAGGCAGCAGGGCTTTAAGAGAGAGAGAGATCAAGGAGTTTGGAACTGACCCAAAATGGCCAATAAAACTACAACTTCTAGGCAGTAACCACTCCTACAGGGACAGGCAGGCTGCGCAGTGTTAACCACTGCCACTGGTGAACACAGAGACTTCCCTTTAGCCCAAGCAAGCACTGGCCTCCAAGAAACTTACAAACAGTTCAGAACAGCAAATCTGTAACTGAACTTTCTTAAAATTCAGAAAGTGGGAAAAAAGCAAGATTTTTTTTTGTTTTTTTGTTTTTTGTTTGTTTTAGTTTAAAGGTAGCAGAGATACACAAGTAGCAAAATAGTCAGAACAGTGCAATAAATGACCCCACACTTGAGTGCTAGGCCAGAGTCAGGTAAAATGCAATTTTAAGAAAACTGATTTTAAATTAAGTGCAACACAAGAAATGCAGTAAACAGGCTCTAGATGTGTTCTAAATACTGTTTCTAATGCAGATATCAACTTTAGCAAGCCGGAAAATGCTGAAAAGTAGGCGGCAAAGCAGTAATTTTAAACAAAAAATCAGAAGAAAATACTTAAAATCTCAAAAGTGGCTCCTTTCTTCTCTCAGCATTTTCTCCCCTTGGTAGGTGCTTCAGCAACAACTATCAAGCCTGGAAAGATGCCAAAACCACGAGGCAGCAGGGCTTTAAGAGAGAGATCAAGGAGTTTGGAACTGACCCAAAATGGCCAATAAAACTACAACTTCTAGGCAGTAACCACTCCTTTAGGGACAGGCAGGCTGCTCAGTGTTAACCACTGCCACTGGTGAACACAGAGACTTCCCTTTAGCCCAAGCAAGCACTGGCCTCCAAGAAACTTACAAACAGTTCAGAACAGCAAATCTGTAAATGAACTTTCTTAAATTTCAGAAAGTGGGAAAAAAGCAAGATTTCTGTTTGTTTTAGTTTAACGGTAGCAGAGCTACACAAGTAACAGAATAGTCAGGACAGTGCAATAAATGACCCCACACTTGAGTGCTAGGCCAGAGTCAGGTAAAATGCAATTTTAAGAAAGTGTAATTGTGGTGACTAAAAGTAAACCTATATATATATATATATATATATATATATATATATATATATATATATGTGTGTGTGTGTGTGTGTGTGTGTGTGTGCGTGTGTGTGTTTCTGTGTGTATGGGGGGGTGTACATACAAAATAGCTGATGGAGTTTCTGTTTTTATATGTTATACTTGCACTGATGTGTACCAAAATGACATGGTTGCAGAAGTGGGTAAAACACTTCCATGGCCACCTGTTTATTTAATATATTCTTAAGGCTATGAATTAGGTATACAAATTAGTCACCCCTTGTAGGCCATACTAAGATATCTGATCATGTTAATCACTACAGGCTTTCTTCTAAGGTAACAGTCATTTAGTTAGCTAATAGTCACATAGGCGACTTTTTTCCTACCTACACAAGAGAAGGCATAGACTTAGAGTTTAAAGATCATTTTTCATAGCAAACATTGTGTGTTTTGTTCACAGCCCTTGGTAATATATTTTCCGCCATTTTATCAAAAGTCTTTTTTTGAACATCATAGGCATTACATGTCCACTATATGTTGATAACCTAGCCATTCTGTAGGCTACTATTTATCTAGTAGTTAAAAAACTACAAATCTATTTAATGGATAGCCCATTCTCTAAGCAGAATAATACCTTCCAGGGTGTGTGTTATTGCAGAAATATCACCTTTGGCATCTGGCCGTAGAACTCATCTGGGTTTTATTTCAAAAATAACATATACCCTGTCTGACTTTATTACTTGCATATCGTCCTACATTTTAGTGCAACAATTTCAGCATAGAAACACAACCTTTTTATTGTGTGTGTAGCCAGATATATACATTATAAGCCACTGTTTACAAGTTAAATCTTTAAAACGGCATCACATTGCTCAGTACAAGAACAACAAATTTCCCATCACATACCTCTCAACTGTCCAGATTTTTGCCTCATATTTTTGGCCTATTTCTTATAAAGTTGTGGTTTTCCTGGCAAGTCATTGGCAAACCATGGCAGATATTTCAGCTCCAGACTTCATATTCATCAGAATATTCACGCTAATTTAAAACCTGTTAGGCTATAAACTTTCTAAGTTTATAAGAGCAATATTTTTAAAAAAAAGTGTCCCTATTTTTGGGTCCTTGTCTCCCCATTATTTGTTGCTTTGTCCAGATTTCTTGCTCTAAAAGGTTGAGAGGTATGCCCAGCAAAATGAAATTAAAAGTGTGCAAATGTGTCAGCAAAGATAACTTTGTCCAAAGTGATGTATGCTAGGCTTATAATATAATGATTTTAGTCTTTGTTCTGCAGCTGTAGTTCTGAATTTAGGATCTATATTACAAAAAAGACCAGTTATCTTCAGAGAAGTAGTAGACTCAAGTTTTGTGCAAAAATCAGAAGTTTCTCTAGGGGAAGAGGGCAATGGTTTAAAAGTTTTGTATAATCCCAAAAATCATGGTTACATCTTTTTGACCTATCAATTAATTCAAGTCAGAAGAGTAGATGAAACAGGCAGCCTAAAATATAGGGAAGACCAATCTGACAGACTGAAGGGCTGTCAAGACGGATTTTCAGTTTCACGATAAGCTGTCTTGAACAATTATTGCTTTTCTTACATTACCTGTCAGGGTATGACATTGCCCAGATTATGGTAATTTGTATTTGGTAATCAGTCTTTTCCTCCTAAAGTGTCACTTTCTGGTCTTGTAAAATTAGAAAAAAAAATACTATATAGCATAGCAGCAATCTCAATTTGTGCAGTCAGTGACAGAGTGAACAAACCAGGCCTACAAAATAGCCGTCTAAAACTTGACAATCTGCCAGTTCCTGTGTCAACAGCTCTAGCTGACGTTTGTACCATAAAGTAACCTACAGGCAGTAATAAAAAATAGACTAATTCCTTATAGTCTTCATTAACTGTGCCGAGGAAATTAATTCCAGTCATTTATGGGAAACTAGAACCAGAATAACATTATAAACAAATGATTTAATTTCTTAAGAAAAAAAAAACTTGTAAAAATTGCTCACAAATTGTAACTGTTAAAGAAAATATTGAGAGTGCTAATCACAATTTTTTTTTTTTGTGAGAAGGGCTTCCTCAAGACTCCAAATTCATATTTGTTACTAATCTGCCAGTTAAATTGCCCCACTGCTCCTTGTCTCATTTTATCGACAAGTCAAAGCAGGTCCTTCTTTGTTGCATATTTAAGAAAACAAAAAGTTCAAATGGTCACTAAGATATCAAAAATTATACAAACTGGATTAAACAGCTGGACTTTATAGGAAGCAGGATGATTTGACCCCAGACAATTTGACCCCAATGCAATTAAATACACTTTAATGTTTAAATTTATTGTCTATGGGATTAGGTAGTGGACAGTTTGACCCCGGACTATTTGACCCCCAATTATATATAAAAAAAAGTTTTGAAAATTTTATAAATGCATTTTATTGCTTAATATTTCAATCAAGATTTTTTTACTGGAATTTAATACATTATTTAACTTTTTATATCTAAATGTTAATTTATTTAACATTTTATTTAATTTGTAAATATAATTAATTTAATTAATAACAGTTTTTTAACTTAACTGTAAAATCATTATTATTTAAGATTGCAAACATTAATATTATTTCAAATTAACGTTAATAATGTCTCCCATACCAAGGTGCAGCTCCAGCTCCAGACAAGTGACAAGTGGAGTACCTCAGGTTTCAGTCCTGGGACCTCTCTTCTTTGGCATCTACTTTTCTGAAGTACAGGCCATCACTAAGAAACTCTGGCTAACAAAGTTCGCAGATGACTGCAAACTGGGTGCCATTACTGAATCCCCAAATTATGTCGATACTCTACAAAAGGGCCTTACAGAAACAGATGCTTGATGCCAGAGCCATGGGCTCAAGCTCAATGCCAAGAAATGTATAGTTATCCCCTTTGGGAAAAAACATGTACCCGTGAATTACCATATAGGTGGCAGTACACTAAACACCGAAAGTGTGATAACAGATTTAGGGACACAGGTGGACAGTGGTCTCACCTTCCATAACCACATCGCCACAACAGTCAGAAAATCCTTCTATGTGGCACACCTCATCACTAGGGGCTTTTCATCCAGGAAAAAGGAGGTCATTGTCCTACTGTACTCATCCCTCATTAGACCCATTATAGAATACAACACCCCATTTGATATGTACCTCTCAAGACATCTGCAACAACTGGAAAGGCTGCAGAAATACCTCACTAAAAGAATCACAGGCCTAAAGCAGATGCCCTATGCTGACCACCTTAAAAAACTCCAGCTATACTCTGTCGCATATTGTCTACTCTGAGGCGATCTTTGCTTAACATACAAGGCCATTTCAAACCCAGAGCTGTTGGACATGCTACACTTAAAGAAATCCCAATCCCTCAGAGCCACACACTCCAGGGATCTAAACCTTGTCATCACAATAAATAAACATGCTGGAGGGATAGGTTCCTGACCCAGAGACTCCCCAGACTCTGGAACAGACTGCCCATACATGTCAAGCAGAGTGTCTCTTTGGCCCTCTTCAAAAGAAACCTTGATGATTGGATGGGAGAAAGGAAATTCACCCCGGGGATCACGTCAGTCGCCCTGCTAGACAGGGGTCCAGGGAAGTAAATAGTGTGGGAAGAAATAGCCAGGGAATTGTTATGGCTAGGCTTGTATAGGCCCTAGGGCCGATAACCTAGTACCAACATATGATCCTATGCAGAAGCTTTGTGAACACTGAACAATTTCTTTTCCAACAGGGGTTTCAAGAGTGTCATCATTTTAATTATATATAAAATAATAACACAGCTACCAGATACTCAAGGAAGTAAAATGATACATAAATAGGAAAGGCAACATGTAGCTCAGACCCTCAACAGCAGTGCTCAAGAAAGAAAGAACTTCACTGCACTTCCTATTGGCTAGTGACAGTCAACTTTAGGAAACTGCAAAGTGTTAGAAGCAGCAAATTCATAAGTCTGTCTTCCTCACACAGGTGCTCATTTTCAGGCTGTCATATTAACCTCTGCATGCTCATTTACCCATGGCCATACAAAGTCAGCTGTTCTTCAATGACCAGCTGGAAATCTGATCCACTCAAAAATTTGGAGATGACACTAGTGTATGACACCATGTGACTGAGATCTGAATTAACTGTTGACAGCATTAATGACATGAAGAACAAAAAATTACTTGAAAACTGTAGGTTCCATGAGAAGGAATGTAATGACCTACTTCAACTCCCAGAAATTTTTTGTAGTAGCAGCATTTGCTCTACTGCTGGGATGAAGATACCAGTGTCACTTTAATTTCACACCAGTGACATCAGCAGTTGCTACTGTCTTTTGGACAAATCCACAAATTTTGTTCTGCTTCATGATTCTTATCTTGTATAATATATGCAATCCTTTTTAATATACAGATGCAGAAAAAAGCACTTTCCAACCCCAGTGTTGACTTGTACCTGTCTGGAAGTCTGGATTCTGAGCCTGAACTAGTTTTTCTGAATTAACTGCCCCATTTGCTAAGCTGTCCATTGAAGTTGTGATGATTTGTTACTTTGGGAAAGTATTGTTGGCGGCATTTAAGAGCAAAATGACAGAAACAAATATCTGATACTTTTCGCTTTATTAACTGCTACTTCCACATTTAGTACTTTTACTGCGGTAATGGTGCTGCGATAGCATTGGCGCCTCACAGTTAGACGTTGCCTGTTCGATCCTCAGTTAGAGCGTCTTCTGTGTGGCGATATGCGTGAACGGGCGTTCCTTCGTTGAAGGTTGTGCGTTAGGCCCGGCAAGCCAGCACGTAAAACTCTACTGCCAATCATTAGCGGACGGGAGTTCCGCTGTGGCGATCCCTAACCGGGAAAAAGCCGAAAGACACAAACTATAGTCTTTGTCCCCCCTTCTATCTCTATAGTTCAAAATAGTTCCTTATCATTGTTCTTTTTCATTCTCTTACTTCACTCTTACGTCACCAAGTGATTATCTCACTACTACATTTGTAATATCGATTTCCTTCATGGTATGTTTTAGCTTATCATTCTTTTTCTAAATTTTCTTTGATGGATGGGTACACATATCGCTGGTCTGTGCAGCATTATCCCTCCACTATGAGTCAAACAAATGCTTAGAAAACAGTAACATGACATAGAAATGTACTGTTTTCTTTTCTGTAAGTTAGAAAAATAAACATATAGTTGTATTTCATCACTATCGGGCTGAATGAGTAGTGTCATTGTTTACTCACTAATTATTGATGTTTATTGACTTGTCAATAACAGTGTACTAATTCAGGATTATTTTGAATGCTAGGATTAGATATGGGTGTCACAGCAAGAAGCACAACAGTTTGATTCTTAACTGAACTGTCTTCAATGCGTCGTCTGCATGTCCATCTTATACCTGTTTGAGGGTTTTCTAAGTACTTCAGCTTTCGCTACCTCCCAAAGACATGATGATGAGCCTGCAATCTCAAAAACTGTCCACAGGTGTGTGCACCCATGTGTGTGTGTGTGTGTGTGTCTGTCTGTCAGTATGCATTCCATGATAGATCAGCCCCCTGTCCAGAATGGCCTTCTATGTGTTGTGCACAGTGGCTTCCAGGATAAGCATGGATGTCCTTGAGACCCTGTTAAGGATAAAGTGGGTTACTAGAGAATGAATAGATAGCTAGAGTTATATAGTGAATGTACTGTAAGGTTGTTGACATCCTCTGATCCACAAGTTATCTAAACAATCCTATATAGGTTAGTGGTTGACTGTGCAATAGCTTGGTAAAAGAAGATTTTATTTGAATTTATATTTTATTTTTACCACTGTTTTTCAATGTTTATAGGAAACAAGGGATAGATAGTAGACAAGAAGATTTACTTTGATATATATTTTGTTGTTTTACCTTTAATTTTTCACTGTTAGTTGTTAGAAAGGGCTAGGGTTTAAACAGGCAAACCACTAACCTTCCAAGAAGCCCAGTCAGCTATAAATTCACACAGACTGCAGAGAGGTCTTGGTTTGTGATTCATTGATCTTTACTGTTAAAAAGAGATGTGACTGGAATTCCAGCTTTTGTATGACTTTCATAACTTGTCAGAGAAACAACTTTATTGTACTTAGGCAAATATTTAGTTGTATATTATTTGTGTAATTTTTCTCATAGAAGTATATTTAAGATTTCTTTGAATTCTGTGGCAATTAATTTTGTTTATTCTTTTATTATAGAATTCTTTGTTCATTTGCAGCTGAATATGGATTCCTTAAATTAGTATGCCAATAATGATTTGTTAAAGCACAAATATCTTATACAGTGTAATAAATGCTACTTATATTTAAAGGCAACACCTGATAACACTGGTAATCTGTGTTCCTCATGTCAAAACTTGGATGATTTGCTTACCATGATTTGTTGTAAATCTAGATTTACTGATGATGATAGCACCTGTGCAATTGGCTGGCTTGTAGAACTGTTACATATATTAATGAGTGGACTGCTAAGATAAATAATGTTAGGCGAAGAGGAAATACAAAACATTTAGGAAAGAAAGTGTCAATTGTCTGTAAAGATCACACAGTCCCTATGAAACAAGATAATACCACTGACAACTATGGAATTCTGAGTACAAGTATTCAGCAATCTGAGAATTCAGAGTGTATAGAAGTAAATAAAGAAAGGAAGGAATATGTTCACAACAAATAAGGAAGAAAAAAAACTTATAAATGTCTGTAAAGGAAAGAGAATACATACTAAAAAGGACACAGTTTTGTTATGTAACATGCAGAATACAGGGAATTATAATATTTTTCTGTCAGGAAATCCTTCAGTCTACAGAAAAAGGCATCATTATTTCCAAAAGATAAAGTAGAGAAAAGAGCCAAGGGGCAGGTGAAAAGGAAGAAATCAAAATTGAACACTACAGGACTGAAGAACATTACTGCAACAAAAAAGAGAAGAAAGACGGATGTTGACAACATGGCTCAAGCTGTGGAAGTACAAAGCCAGATG